>NC_140932.1:58744337-58761837 GCF_014529385.1 Adiantum capillus-veneris
GAAGAAATCTTCAATAACAATGCAAGAGAAGGAGGTGTCTCAACTTCTCTTCGGGAATTCCACAGGATAACAATGTTCTCTTGAACGTCGCTCCCGTTCCTTCAACTCCACCACATCCACATTCTCAACATTCTTTGTTTGAACCATAGCTTCCATGAGTGAGGAATTAGAAACCACATTGCTACCACATACATCAGCCCAAGACTTGTTTGTGCATACATTTTTCATGTCGCATACATCCCGCTCATAGTGTCAATTTCTCTTCTTTCAATACCTTGGTCATGCTCTACTTTGCTCATCCGCTCCTTCAAAGCATTCAAGGCCATAGAGAGCGTTTTACATTCCTTGATTCTCTTCAAGTTGCATCAAACGTGTTGTTTGCATCTCAAGTGTCCTCTTGAGATTCTCATTCTCAACAACAAGTACCCTTAGTGTGCCATTCTCCATTGCAAGTGCTCGTAAGTCTTCGCCTTGTTTTCTTTACGGTCTCTTGCAATGATACCAAGTACGCCATGATCATGGTTTCTGATGTCGTTGGTTGGGTGGTTGTGTTGCTATCTCCACACTGAGGAGATTTTGGATCATTTTCCACAATGGTTGTGGACCTTGTGGAAGAAGAAGAACCCTTGCGAGTGCCGGAAGACATTGTATGTAAAATAGGAGATGAGAATCAATTTTGTTGAACCTGTTCACTTCGAAAATGCTGCTATAGAAACGCCTTCCATAAATCTGAAAATTTCTGTCTTTACATCAATATGTAGAGGACTTCGTGCTCTTCGATTGAAGCTATAGATCACCCAAATCGGACTTTGGATGAAGAAGTTATGATCAAAAGAGTGGACTGCTGTCTACTAGGTCAAAAAACGGCTGCGTTTTTTTTAGAGAGAGAGAGAGAGAGAGAGAGAGAGGAGAGAGAGAGAGAGAGAGAGAGAGTTGGGGAGGGACTCCTTGCCATTCCAGTCGGCAAGTGGGCAAGACACGAACATCACAAGCGGTGAAGGCAAGCGACGAAGACGAGCCGCAAAGACGATCGACAAGCGATTAGCGAAGGCAAGCGGCAAGCGATTAGCATCGGAAAGCAGCAAGCGATTAGCATTCGCAAGAGACTGCACCTGCAGCCAGTCGAGATTGAATGCTCACTGATGGTCGATCGACATCGTCATGCAGCTCCTGTGCGTGATGTCTTGCATGCCACCTTCAAATCACCTCTCCCTCTTAACTCTAGGACTCTTCCCCTGAGCAAGGCTGGACGAAGCCCTAACACCCCCCCCCCCCCCCCCCCCCCCCCCTCTCTCTCTCTCTCTCACACCACACACAGTCATGTGGACAAGGTTTCTCAATGGTGTTTGAAACTGATTGCAGGTTACGACAGTTTTTTGTGAGGGCTTTCTGAGCGCTTTGTGCGGATGGGCTCTCTTTCTCTCTCTTCTCTCTCTCTCTCCTCTCTCTCTCTTCTCTCTCTCTCTCTCTCGCACACACACACACACACACACACACACCACACAAAACTGAAGTAGCACAACTCTCTCTCTCTCTCTCTCTCTCTCTCTCTCTTTGCCTGCAGTTTAAACATCCAGGTTCTGTGTGCGCGCAACTACAAAAGGATAATCTTAGCCTCTAGGACTCTTTCTATACTCATAGAGAGTCGTCGAGGTCCATTGCAGGTCGAGACTTCGAGTTCGAGTGCTTGCTAGAGAGAGAGAGAGAGAGAGAGAGAGAGAGAGAGAGAGAGGAGAGAGAGAGAGAGAGAGAGAGAGAGAGAGAGAGGTGGGGAGGGACTCCTTGCCATTCCAGTCGGCAAGTGGGCAAGACGCGAACATCACAAGCGGTGAAGGCAAGCGACGAAGACGAGCCGCAAAGACGATCGGCAAGCGATTAGCGAAGGCAAGCGACAAGCGGCAAGCAATTAGCATCGGCAAGAGACTGCGCCTGCAGTCGAGATTGAATGCTCACTGATCGTCATGCAGCTCCTGTGCGTGATGTTGTTGCATGCCACCTTCAAATCACCTCTCCCTCTTAACTCTAGGACTCTCCCCTGAGCAAGGCTGGACGAAGCCCTAACCCCCCCCCCCCCCCTCTCTCTCTCTCTCTCTCTCTCTCTCTCTCTCTCTCAATCTCAACCAGGGCAATTTACGAGAATTTGAAGGGCATTTTGAGAATTTATGGAAAAATATTGGGAGTATTTTGGAAAATTTTGAAATTTGAGGGATATTTTGGGAATTTCCACAAATGAGAGGGGTATTTTGGTAATTTTCCCAAAAAACTTTCAATTTATAGTCAATTTTTCCAGTCTCTCAGTAGCGCTCTCTCTCTCTCGAGTCTCCCCTCTCTGTTTTCTATGCGCGAGCAACGCGATTGATCCCCGTCTTTCTCTCTGTCTTGATGCGTCTCTCTCTCTCTCTCTCTCTCTCTCTCTCTCTCTCTCTCTCTCTCATAGAGACACAGTGCGCAATGCACTGTCTGCACACAGTGCACACTCACACAAACACATACAGTGTACACTGCCACTGTACAGATAGCTAACTCGACTCATGCCAACCTCTAGGAGTTCAGGACCCAGGGAATCCCTCTCTCTCTCTCTCTCTCTCACTGACACACAGAGACTTACAAGTCACACACACACACACACACACACACACACACACACACACACACACACACACACACACACACAACTGAATCTCGACTCTCGAGTCTCCACTGTCTAGGACTCCAACCGTCACTCGAGGCTTCCCTTGAACATATGCATGCGCAATGCGCACTGATTCTAGCGCCGTATTCCAATCGTCTCTCTCTCTCTCTTACTCTCTCTCTCTCTCTACATATAGGGCCTAGGATGTGTGCCAATGAGCCGCGAGCGTGAAGACTGCAGTCACAGTCGTACTGACTCGTACATCTCTCTCTCTCTCTCTCTCTCTCTCTCTCTCTCTCAAATTTCAACACAGTGAAGGCACTGAAGTGAACACACACACACACACACACACACACACACTGTCAAGTCCGACAGCTGCAAGATGTCGAGGTGGAACGTGGGGCGAAACTTTCAACACACACACACACTGTCGAGCTAGACGCCTGCAAGATGTCGTAGTGCCATGAACTAGCACACACACTACGTGCACTAACACACATTGTACTATCTGGCGATGTCGTGCTACTGTATTTCACGTATTGTCGAGGTGATCGCTAATAGCTCTAGCCTCTAAGCTCTTGTAGCGCGCACACGCATGTGCACACACAGATAAAAGAGCTTGTACGTTGGTTGCTCTCTCTAGTTTATTGTTTTGCGTAGTCTCTTCCAAGTTCCCATGCAAATCACTGAGGTAGCTGGAGAACATTAAATGTGAGTAGCTCTCGCACAGTGCTCCTTAGAGAAGAAAGGAGAGAGAGACAAAGTGGATGCCTTCCTTGGTCTTCAAAAATTTAAGCTTCGTTATAAAGAGTATAGAAGCCTTTTGACTTTACATTTGAAAAGGATTGTCATTTCTTACATTCTACAAAGGTTGTCATTTTTCTTACAATCTTACGCTTGACTTTTGCATTTTAAATTAGATGTTTTGCAAAGTTTTTTTTGAAGTGAACCTGGGACTTTAAAGGCTTGGGTGAGAGAGAGAGAGAGAGAGAGAGAGAGAGAGAGAGAGAGAGAGAGAGAGAGAAGGTTGGGGGGGGCTCATTGCCAAGTCAAGGGAGACACACATGGGGCCACCGCTATTTGTTGATACATTGGACTGCAAACATCTTCTCTCATTGACACTACACAAGGGTAGAAGGGAAGGGTTACACGTAGAGAAGTCAAGAGTTTACGTGTGTGTGTGTGTGCGTAGAGAGAGAGAGAGATATACATATACATACATACATACATATTATATATATATATTATATATATATTTATATATATATATATATATATATATATATGTATGTATTTATGTATGCATGCATGCATGCATGCATGCATGCATGCATACATACATACATACATACATACATATGTATGTGTGTGTGCGCATGTGTATGTGTGTGTATATATGTATATGTATATATACATATACATACATACACACATATACATATATGTATGTATGTATGTATACACATATATCGATATGTACACATAATACACACACACACACACACACACACATATATATATATGTACACATAGTATACACACACACACACACACACACACACATATATATATGCTTGAAGAAAATATTTGTCACATAGGTCTTGAGGCATCTTTGTATTGTTCCAATACGGTAACTATGACATTAAAAAATTTTATGCTCCCCTCGTCCCCCCCCTTTAAACCTCTCTCTCTCTCTCTCTCTCTCACACACACACACACACACACACACACACACTCACTCACTCACTCACACACACATGCTGGGTGGATAACACTTTTCCTGGAGCTTGTGTGTGCATACACGTACGACTTGTCATCGTGGCATATTATTTGACAAATTGGTGCTCTAGTTGAAGTGACGATCTCAAGTTGACATTTATAAAGGAGAAACGAACTTCCTTTTCTCACTTTTTTAAAAAGAAAATTATAGATGGCTATGATTGATGTCTCTCTCTCTCACACACACACACACACATACACACATTTAAAACCATTGGATATGTTTTTGAGATCTCATTGGATGTTCCTACATTATTTTTAATTCTCCTTTTATCAAGATGTGTGTATGTGTGTGTGTGTGTGTGTGTGACATTTGAGACCACTGGATAGATTTTTGAGATCTCATTGGATGTTCCTACATTATTTTAAATTCTCCTTTTTCCGAGATGTGTGTATGTGTGAGTGTGTGTGTGTGTGAGAGAGAGAGGATGAAACAAAAATATCTTTTGGGACTATTCCTATGGCATAAAAAATTTTCTTCTTCTTTGTCTTCTCTCTCTCTTTCTCTCTCTCTCTCTCTCTCCCCCCCCCCCCACCATAGATACTCACTTTTGTTGAAGACTTGTCGTGTAACTTTTTATGTCTCTTTAGATTGTTTCTACACACTTAATATTTTGATATCTCTTTCTCTCTCCTCCTCTTGCGTCATTTGTTGGGCACCAAAAAAATTTATCCTCTCTCTTCTTCTCTCTCTCAAGTTGATTTTTGATAGGTACCCTTGCTTGCCAAAATTTAGAGAATTTATAGATTTTAAAGCATGGACCACATGTGAACTCTTAAAAATAAAAAGATCAAAATATTCTAGAATTGGTAAAAGGTCCATCAACTGGGCAATCTCTCTACCCATTTGGGGTGCTAATGTGAGGGTTGGTCTTTGTTGGGCATTTAATTCATTTTCTATGGGTAAAAATCTTTAGTTACCCTTTTAAATATATACTATATTGCCAAAAATAATATCTTGAAAATTTGAAAGACTTGATGGGTGCATGAACTCAACAGTAAACTATTCCTCTCTCTCTCTCTCTCTCTCTCTCTCTCATGTGCATGTGCACATGTACGCACACACAAGCAATGTATTGATCTCTCTCTCTCTCTCTCTCTCTCTCTCTCTCTCTCATGGTCAAAAACGTGGATAACAACCCCTACATTTGCATGCCATGCATGTTCTCAACGCAAGACAGCCCCAAGTCGCCATTACGCTAGCTTTTTTCTTTTTCTTAAGCTCTTTAAAGAAATACACATTTCAATTTTTTTTTTTTAATATCAATATTGATTTAAAAAAAAATTTCTGACCAAATATATTTTCAAAAATTGAATTTTCATTAAATAACAAAATCTCCACCAAAATTCTTTCTTTTTTGTTATATCTTCAAAAAGTAAATTCACATTAACCAGCAAAACCTCTACTAAATTTATCCCTTTTTTGTTATGTGCAATCAAAGTGGAACATTTATTCTATGTAAGATAGAAAGTCTTTTGACTTTCAGTTTCAAAAGCCTTGTGATTTCTTACATTATACAAATGTAAAGGCTGTCATTTTTCTTACAATCTTACTGTTGACTTCTATATCTATACTATATATGAAAGAGCTTAAATTTTTCAAAGAAGAAGAGACCCTCCATGTGTCACTCACCCGCTTCACTTAAGAAAAAACCTTATAAGACCTCAATTCAAGGGTAGGAAGATTTAAAATACAAAAGTGAATAGTAACAACTCCAACATTGCAAGAAATGAAAAGACTTTTGGGAATTGAAAATCAAAAGCTTTAAACTTTTCACAAAGTGTCAAAATCCAATTAAGTACACATAACAAAAAGAATTTGGAAAACGTGAAGTCAAAAGGCTTTCTCCTTTACATAAAGTAAATGGTCCAAACTCCAACTTAAGTGCACATAAAGAAAAATGACAATTGTTTTGGATATTTTATTGTTTAATGAAAATCTAATTTTTAAAGATAAATTTGGTTTTGTTTTTTCAAAGGGTTTTTTTAAAGATCAATATTAATATCTTTTAAAAGTTTATGCAAGTGTATTTTCAAATATGTTTTTTGGGGACCAAAGTCACAATAGTAAGTGAATGTATTTAAATCTCAAAGAAATTACAAAACAGCCTTAAGCTTAAGCTGAGCCTTGAGGTGATAAAGATTATACATTTTTATGAAGAGAGGAGGGCTTACCTACTTACGGCAAAGCTCAACCATCCATGGGGTAGCTCTCGAAGCAACTCAAGTATGTCATTGGAGAGAGAGAGAGAGAGAGAGAGAGAGAGAGAGAGTTGACAAAGAGAGAAATTTTGTGGACATAGATCTAACAGTACATCTTTTGGTGTGAATCAGCTTTTGGAATGGTAGATAGGTCAATTTCAACACGTGAATATGTACGAGAGAGAGAGAGAGAGAGAGAGAGAGAGAGAGAGAGAGAGATTAAAAGGGCATTGATCAACGAGAAGAAGAGAGTAGAGAGAGGTTCTGTGTATGTGTGTGTGTGTGTGTGTGGAGAGAGAGAGAGAGAGAGAGAGAGAGAGAGAGAGAGCAGAAAGGCTCTAATCGATGAAAGGAAGAGAGGTTCTGTGTATGTGTGTCTGTGGGGAAAGAGAGAGAGAGAGAGAGAGAGAGAGAGATCAAAAAGGCTCTAATCGATGAAAGGAAGATAGGGGGAGAGAGAAAGAGAGACAAAGAGATCAGAGAGAGGTTAACTCTCATACATGCTCACGTTAAAATATCCTCAATTTTTGGTAAAAGATGATAAACGGGATTTTTCTTGGGATGAAACACACGTATATAGATACATAGAGGGATAGAGAGAAAAAGAAGAAGATACGTTCTACCTTCGATAAATCTCTCTCTCTCTCTCTCTCTCAATGAGAAGAGGCTAATTTATACTACATAAAAACAACTCTAAGAATTAATACAAATGGTGATGATTCTGACGGCACTAAAGAAACAACATGGAATTTTACAACTAGCCACATGGACAAATTGAAAAAACCAAAACTCAAATGAAAATTCTCTCTTAAAGGATTAAAATTTTCCCATGGTAAGCTAAATGGAGAGAGGATGATAGTGGCCTTAGAAAGATAAACACTTCCATCAAGAGCACAGTCTACAAACTCTCTCTCCCTCTCTCTCTCTCTCTCTACACTCTCTAACACACACACATACACACAGACACACACCCCACACACATAAAAAAAAGAAAAAGAATTTCTAATGTATGTGCATATACATTCCTACACACACACACACACACACACACACACATATATATGTGTGTGTGTGTGTGTGTGTGATATGTACGTATATATATATATATATTTATACAGAAAATATATGTATGTGTATACACACACATTGTGTGTGTGTGTGTGTGTGTGTGTGTGTGTGTGAGAGAGAGAGAGAGAGAGAGAGAGAGAGAGAGAGAGAGAGAGAGATGTATACGCTAACACATACACATGAGAAGAATCTAATGTATAAGAAAACCAAGGGGTCTTAGAGATCAATCTGACAAGTTACTCAATGAAGAGGAGAGAGAGAGAGAGAGAGAGAGAGAGAGAGAGAGAGGGGGGGGGGGGGGGGGGGGGACAATGTTGTGTGTGAAGATCCCCTTTTGCTTTGAGAGAGAGAGAGAGAGAGAGAGAGAGAGAGAGAGAGAGAGAGAGAAAGAGAAAGAGAAAGTGATATATATATATAGATACACACACACACACACTCTCATGCATCAGTTTTCTTGGCTAATTGAACAACAAAATCTTAGAAATTATTATTGGAATATTATGTGTTATGCAAGTCTTCAAACCATCATAAATTATACACCGTGTACACCAAGATTATACATCCCATTTATAGATCCTACAACAATTAGGACATGCTACAAGAAAAACAAGTGATAAAATCACAAGGCCTGCCAATAGATGAAACAAATTAAGAACATGGAAGGGAAACACAAATGCGCAAGGACGAAAGTCACATTGGTTGAGAAAGTGATTAGCAAATCACATTAGAGAATGTCGGCCTCAATGAAGGGCTGAAGAGTAGCAAAATTTCGTCCTTTGAGGATAAAGGTAGGCATAGAATATGGAAACATGGTTTGTTTTTGTGGAGAGGATGAGGGAAGGGAGAGATGACGGGAAAAAGGGAGGGAGGGAGGGAAGGAGGTATAAGAATCATTTAGGAATGATTAGATGTGTGGATGAATGATCGGACTAGAAGCAAAACTGTGTGCCTGTGATGAATGATGCAGGGGGATTTTTAATCCAAACATGATCGAGCTTTGAGTTGTACACAGTGGTCACATCATGAATTTGTTGTGTGTAGCCATGTGCTTGGAGCTTCTCCTCCAAGTAACGATATTGATTGTTTGTGGGCTCATTGTCTACATTAAAGTCTCCCATGATGACACTCATTCGTGTAGAATGGGATTGTTGCAACAAGGTAAGAGTTGTGTGACCAACGCGGTTGAAGATGTGTTTGGTGATTTGTAGACGCATATGATTTCCCAATCAAGGTGTTCATGAATGGCTAATATAACTTGAATGATTTCTATTCCTGGAGCTAGGAATGTTTTTGCAGAGTGGAGCTTGATGCTAGGCTTGTAGTAGATTGAAACACCTATTTTGTTGTGGTGATGGACATGATGAAACTTTGGTGCAAGATCGTTGGAAGGATTTTTTTGCTTTGTTTCTTGGAGGCATAGAATGTCAGAACTTGTAAAATTCAAATCCTCTTTGATATGTTTGAGATATTTGTGACTAGAAACAATGTTCAATGATTGAATGATATGATGTGTGTGTTTATATGCGAATGGAAATTTTATCAAATATTCCCATTTGGCATCTTTGTTGAGGCGGTCAAGCTCATCAAGCACAATTTTGTCAACTTTGATTTGAGCTGGATGAATTGGATTGAGAATGTGGAGGTTTGATGGATCTTTGATGTGGGAAAGAGATGTGTAAACCAATCCATGTGAGTTTATTGATGTCGGATCAAAGGCTACTATGCTCATTGTCAAGCCTTGTACCTATGGATAGTGCGTGCATTTGCTGCTTGTATTGGAAATTGAGTTCGAGAGAGAGTGTTCAATGCATTTTTACCAACTTGAAATTATTTTGTTGTTTGAAAAATTGATGTCCATTGAGGGCTAATGGGAATCGTATTAAGGTGTTGGTTCACATGTCGTTGTTTGCAGCCTGTTGAGGAATAAAAAAACTCTATCCATGCAATAGGGCAGTTACCTTTACTGTCCATAAGCTTCAGAATTCCATCTGCGCCATTCACAAGACCGTCCGAAATATCAATATTGCCACCACAAAGCTTGACAATCATTCCTACTTTGAGCTCCAAGGTTGAGGACAATCCTGCTGTGTTTTGTGGGTTGTTTGGAACAACTAGTTTTTTTGAGCAAGTTTTATGGTGCTTGTCTCTCGCATGGATTATGTATGCGTGAGTAGGCAATTCCTCAAAAACAAGTCGATTATGTGAGTCTTTCAAGTTGTTGGTAAAGTATAAATGGGGTGTTGTCAATTTGTCAAAGACGTTGTTGGTATGGTTGGTATTCAAGAGAAACAAATCCTCGGCTGTGTGTTTTGCTTTGCGTATTCTATTGAGAATGGTAATGAAGTCATTATCTGATTGACGCATTGTTTTAGTGAGCTCGTGGCATTTTATATAGGTAAGCCAGAATGAAGGCGAGAGCAGTTGCATAGAATCCTGTGGCTCGCTAAACATCCAACGATCTCGAACTGGGCTTGCATGACACAGGTCACCGCAGAAGATGACATCTAGACCACCAAATGGTTCTATGTGATTGTGCTTAATTGATCGCATTCTTGTGTCTATGATACGCAAGAGTCTATTCCCAATCAAAGATGCCTCATCAAACACAACAAGCTTGAGGTTTCTATACAGTTGCGAGAGTTCGGCAAGGCTCTCAGAAGAAAGAGAAACATTTGGTTGGAAGACAAGGGTCAAACGCAATGCTGAGTGAATTGTTGTCCCCCCAAGGTTGAAAGCTGCTTTTCCTGTATATGCCATTAGGAATGTTGAGGGAAGATGTACATCTAATTCAAGGGAGGCATTGTAGTGACGAATCAAGCCTTGCACGATTTTTTGCAAAGTGAAAGTTTTCCCCGTGCCTGCACCACCAGTCAAAAAGAGATGGATTGGTTGAGTTGGTTGCAAGCGTTTTCTAATCATAATGTCGTAAAAAAGGGAACGTTGCTCGATGTTCAACTTGGACACAAGTGAGTGATACTCCTTGTTGTACAATGCCAATTTTCAAAATGTTGGTAAGGATCTTGTAGTGGGCTTGGTTGGTTGAATATCAAGTGCCAACTCATATTTGTATGACTCGCCAGGCTTAGATCTTGAGGATGAGGGCAATGAAAGTGTGTTTAAGGTTGCTGCACGAAGTTCTAGCTTACAATATTTTTGACGATTGTCATCTATAATTGCATAGTTTGTGGTAAATTTGTCTTTCCAACAATCAACACTTGTCTCAAAGGTTTTCTCATCGCCCGTAAATGGAAGAAACAATAAGCAAAGCTCATGGAAATGTCTCTTTGCATCCTTCTCTAGAATGAAGTTAGTATATCGTATGACTCGAGGGTTCTTAGACTTGCGGGTAGAGCCACGCACGCACCGGTAGTTGCTTGTATAATAAGCCAAACATATGTGTGCAAGGTTGTCTGGACGATGGGTGTACTTGGTGACAATATCGTCAAAGAAAATGTTAGAATCATCAGGATTCAAAGTATTCAATGCAGCTCTTCTTTTCAACAGCAATGTGCGTTGGCTTTTGAAATCTGCATTGATGAACACGAATTGTCTACTCGCACTATGTAAAGGCAATGAAAGAGAAATGTATGTGGCTTGCTGTGATGTCATCTCTTGTGTATTGATCAAAGCACCGCCAATTTTTTTCAACTGATCCAACGTTGACACACTTGTCTTCTTGCAATCTTGCAATATGTGCTTGATTGTTTTGCTTGTGGTTGAATCGTTTTTAGTCATGTATGATGTGCAATATGCAACAGCGCCATGGCCATTGAATATAAATTGAATGTCAATGTTTGCATCCCATAGACTACACAACTCTTTGTTGAAATTGTTTGTGTAAATGTCTTTTGGATGTCTTTTCAAGAGTAGTGTTGGCTCTGTGATGCTCACTGAAAGGGACTTAATGTACACTTCTTCAGTCATTCCCAAAGAGGTCAACCATTCTTCGTATGATACTTTTGAATCATGTCCAAGAGCAAGAAATTGATCGTCAATGCACTTTTCGTAGTCTAACAATGCGTTTTTCTCCGTTTGTGCCACTGTGACTAGATATAGAATCATAGTTTGCCGGGAGGGTGGACGTGGGAAACCAAACCGGCAAAAGCTTTTACGTTTTCTTCATGTTTTACGATGGTAGTGGGCTTGCACACTTCTAAGAGACTCTTCCAACAAATTCTTGTCGGTAGCAATATGTGTGTCGATAAAATGTATTGTATCATTATCGGACGCTACACCAAAGAGAGGTGCATGTTCTACCCAAAGCAATCCATGATCATGCTGACTTCCTCTATTTTGAAACTCGGTCACAAAAAAATAATCCCTCAACTCACCAAGGATGGCATTGTTACGTTTCAACTCTTTTTTTATTGCTTGAAATCTATGGACATAGTAGCGCACTGTTGTTACAGGATCAGAATGTACAAGTGCACGGATGAATGAGGCCTTGGTTGGGTAATCTGTTTCTTTAATATGAGGATTCAATGCACACAAACATTTTTTCAAAGGGTCCCATCTTTGCTCAGCGCATGAAAATGTTACAAAGAAAGTTGGCTTGCCCAAGTGACGAATCATTGCAAACACGTTTCGCTTAAGCTTCACCTTGTAATCGATTGAAGTGCGTAGTGATTGGAAGTCGTGGTACCCTAGGTCGGATGAAAGTAGCTTCTCTATGTTAGTGCTAGCTTGAACATCTTTTGCTTGTAATTGCTTGCCGCATAAGCGTACCCATATAGATCCAAGCACTTTTGCAATAATAATTTTCATTGTTTTGAAGAACAAATTTTCAATGTTGCTTGCAAATCGTCTATCTACATTTTTAAGCTCCCATTGTGCTACTTTTTGGTATTTTTTCTTTGCCAACAGATGATACTTTCTTCTTTGACCAAAAAACAATGTTGGGAATGACAACTCCTCACAAGATTCATCATCAAAAATGCTCAGAGGGCTGAATCCCTCACAAGGCGCTACACTTGCAACTTGTGAATTATGGTCCACAACTTGTTGAGCGGAGTAGATACCGTGCACCAAAGTGTCCGTAGAATCATCCTCGTCTTCAACATCTTCTTGGTGTGGACTGCGACACACATCTGCATGGATTGTGAAACTAGATGACCAAGACATATCCATAGAAACACCATGCTCAATGTACAAGGGAGTACTCAATAGGTCAACCAAAGCTTGAAGCACACAGTTTGGCCGCACAATGCCACTCAAGTAGGCATGATCATAATCAAGCTTTCGCTTTATCTCAACTAGAATCGAAGCTTGATCACTAGAGAAGCGTGGCAACACTCTTTGTACTCGTGACCAATCTGCCATTACATTCACAATGCTTCCGCGCAAACCAAATTGACCTTCGAAGTTTAGTTCTCGAATTTGTGCGAATGGTATGCGCAATGATACAAGACTACTCTCTATTGAATTCAACCTTTCTACACTAGATACTTTGACATTAAAAGTCATCTCCCTTCTCATGCAAAATAGTGGCTCCTCTTGTTTCTTCAATGCGGCCTTGCACGGGTGACACACTCGGAGCACCTTATCGTCAACCACCGCGATTGATTTTAATTTTTTAAGAAGCAATAACTCCACCTTGGACATGCCATGCAAACTTTGACGAAACATAAGCAAACCACATGAAGCACAATCAAAAGAAGGGGTATCCTCGATGATCTTCGCATATTGAGAAGTTCTACTAGATGAAACTGTAGAGATTCTTAGATGTTTTCGAGATGACTTGTACATATTGTAAATTTTGGTTGTGACTTGCTTAAGCGTAAAGGTGTTGGGATATAGACTCAAGAAAATAGATGCAATTTGCTGAGCAGCAACATTATGGTTGTCGACAAGAGTAGCTAGAGACAGACTAGCCTCTTTAGTCCATATACATCGTTTACGTTTAGGACTGTCAAAACCAGCAGGAAACCATAAAAATTCACCATGCATACTCAGCACAACCAATGATGGCAAAGTGGATGAAGACGGACAATCATGTGCAACAAAGGAGCGAGCTTCACGCATAGCTTCACCTTGGGAAAGGTAAAGTTGACACACAGCAGAAAACATCCTGCACATTATACCAACCAAGTGTATACTTAACATCATTGAGGATTGACGACTAGACAAAAGAGATATTACAAATTCTCTTTGATCAAAAGAGGGCGATAGAAGACTTATGGTCCAAGGTTGCACCCAAATTTTCAAAACGTCTTCATTTCTTAATGCTATTTGCTCTACAATAAGATCAACAACTTTGGACTCAAGAGATTGCAACGAGAGGCTCAAGTTAAAAACTTGAAGTAAGCTTAACAAAACATCTTTGTTGCTCGGAAAGTTACATATAAATATGGGATCAAGGTACAACCTTTTACTTTCTGCCCACAAAATGATATCACTTGCCATTTTACAAAAAAGTACAGCTAAAAAAAGAGAAACAAAACTAAGCACCTTTGAAAGCAGTAACCTGACCCGACTTGTCAATAGTGAACCAACCAGCCTTCTTAAAGTTCAAGAGTGAGGATTTTAAATCCACCAAGCTTTGCTCAAAGAGATGCAAAAATGGACGAGAGAATCCTAGTACTAAGTCGACTACAGCACCTTGTAAAATAACACCAACAGCCTCTCCATCTTGAGGATATAATTTGGCAGGTAACACTGGTTGCTTATTGATTGTAGACTGTCTTCCACATGAGTAGCAAAATGGGTTGCTAGCTTGGAGGCTTACATTCAGACCTTTGCACGTGCCACAAGAGAACTCCACATCCAAGCTGTTCACACTCACAATCTCCAAAGTTCCAAACACCTACCAATTTCACATTTATCAATGAGGATTATAATGATTTTTAATTGATATGCAATAAAAAACTTACCTTCTTCCCAAAGCCTAAATTCGAGACTTGTTTATGCAAGTATTCTTGGAAGACATCAGCCAATGAAGGAGGCAATGGACATAATATTGTAGCATCGACAACACTTGGAGTGTTCGACAGGTGCTTGAAAACGTTGATGTTACGAGAAACACAAGTGTAGAATCCCTTTCTTTGACCTCATTTACCATAAGTTGATAATCGAGGCGCCGGGTTGGGACAAACAAAAGCTGCCATAAAAAAAAATCTTAGAAAAAGAGCACGCACTATAAATTTTAAGGATGGGAGACACTTACACTAGCTCGATCGCTTGTTGACGGCCCATCAGCAATACTCAATCGAAAACTAGGAGTACCATCACTTCTAGTTGCATTCTCTATTTTGACGACAATGAACGCAACAATAGCCACTGACTCGCTAGCATTAGAACTTTGGGCCAACAGCTCTTTGATCTTTTGTTCTGAATAAAGGTAGAGGCAACACTCAAAAGGCTCTACCCTTAACAACCAAAGTAGTTGCATTAGCGTACAAAGCCCACAAGCAAGTACTGCCGTCTTTTGCAACAACTCTTTTTACACATGCCTCCTCAATGCGCACATAATCATGGACAACAAAGGCCTCAATAAAGTATGAGAGGTATATCTCAGTCACAACAAAAGTAACAGTATGGCGAGATTCTCTGTCAAGGAGGTCAGCACGTAGGTATCTACCAAAGTTAGATTTGGGTATTTTATAAGTACCATACTTACAGAGCACTTTGCCTTCAAATGCAAATCTAAAATTTGCAGTCTCTGACAACTCGGAGATAGCTAGGTTTCTTAGGGCAGGGGTTATGGCTAGCTGTGAAGAGAAAGATTCGACATTAAGCTCATCTTTCTCTTCGCGTATATTTTCTATCAAAGGGGACGAAAATGAGGTATCTGCCAAGCACCTAGTCGCCTTACCTAAGGAAAACCATTGGAGTGAGCAAAAAACTCTAACGATCAAGAGAGAAAACAGTAAACATTACCTCTCACTCCGAGCAAGGCCCTTTTTATAGTTGAAGAAGAGGCTTTATTCAACTTTCCTCTTGGGCTAAGTTTTTTGTTGTGTGGGGAAGATTAGGAGATTTGAATAGGGTTTTGAGACAAAGGTGAAAATTCAGCAGCAGTGGTACACTTGGTACTCTCAAGAAGCTCTACTTCCAACGAAGTTGCTTCTACACGCTCAGGCTCAGACAATGCCTCATCAAAACTAAGATCTACAACCATATGCTCAAGTCAATGCTCAATATCATATGCTCAAGCAAGTCAATGCTCAATATCATATGCTCAAAGTAGTCACAACTCAAATAAAATCTTGTTACCGTACTCACCTTTCATGGGAGTATCCATTGTATGAGGTATATAAACTAGAGTGCAAGCAACTATGAGCAAGAAGAGCTTAGGCCTCAAGAAAGCATATGTATATTGTGCAAGGGATAGTTATATATATAGGAGCTACATGAAATAGGAGCTTCATGAAAGGCAGAGGAGAGGAGTAGTGCATATGTTTCTATAATGAGAGCCATTGCCTCACGTTCAGCATAGAAGACAAGACAAGAGAGATTGCAATGAAATGATGCAATATCTTTTCATAAATGAGAAGATATCATTTCACATTTTCAAAGTAAGAGCCCGTTTTTTGAGGCTACTTTATTACCCGACTTGGTGGCATTGAGAGTAAGTTGTAATTATTTTATTCTTTTTAAAAGAGTAAGTTAAAATCTCACAATAAATCTGAAAAAAAAGACAGTCAACAAATTTTAACCAATATGTTGTATTTATCATGGCATACGTGTTTAGTTTAAAAGATTTTAAAATCGTCAATTTCAATAAAATAAATTTAGAAATATTATTTATAATATTAAAAGCAACTTCATTAAAAACCGAGTTTTATTCAAAACCCAAATCCTTTAAATAGAACATGTTTCTCAATTAATATAAACCTGTCTATTTTATAATATTAAAATTAAGATTGTGTACAATAATATTTTCTTAGTTTTGATCAATATCTAATGGGAAGCTATAATACCAAAGCGACTATTTTACTCAAAGATTATATACTAAGTTTCAAAACAAATTAGCAACAAATAGACTTCATAAGAAATTACTAAACAAAATTATCCACAAGAGCAATTAAATTCGACCTTGACATTTATCTTTCCCTATCCCATAAGCTCAAAACAGAATACCCAACATGAAGGATGTATATCCATAGTTGGGTATACAGTAATCTTCACAGCTTATCCAAAATCCCTGTTAAACTGACAGTTAGCCAAATAAAAGGTTCTATTCCTTTGCCTTAAGAGGCACAATAAAAATACTTTACTTTACAACGCAGGAATTTGACTCATGCTACATACAAAGCTAACCATAAAGAAAACAACAGGGGATCGAAAATTGGGTACTAATCTCACATCACCATGAAAATAACTAAACATGCTATCCGAAAGTCTAAAAGTCAAATTCATATTGTTCCAAGATGTGCCTAGGGAATATGAGGAGATCAAAGTAGCAAACATTTTTGAAGTACTTAAATCTTTAATTCACTCAGCTTAAAGAGAAATAACTCCTGTATATTAGCCTCATCAGTAAACGATTACATGTGCATACAAAGACCAGCCTTGAGCTTCTTTTAACAGCCAATGAACCAAAATTAAGCATGGTGTCACAACTGTTCAAAAAGATAAGCTGAGAGCTTAAGATCGACAGAGATCGACAGATATGTGTATCTACTCGAGAAAGGCTTTCATCAGGGCATCTGCAAAGTCACAAGACACTTGGTATCATACATAACAAGGAAATAAAAAACCTAGTGTACTCTCTTTAACAATTTATCCACTAAGAAGACCAATCAAAGCTTCCCCTTGCGCGTCAGGATCAAACTATTGAACCCCTTCACTACAATCGAAACCAAATAAATATGAAAAGGA
>NC_140932.1:58766837-58796837 GCF_014529385.1 Adiantum capillus-veneris
TTTAGATTGTTCCTACACACTTAATATTTTGATATCTCTTTCTCTCTCCTCCTCCTGCGTCATTTGTTTCGGCACCAAAAAATTATCCTCTCTCTCTCAAGTTGATTTTTTTATAGACACTATGGCTTGCCAAAATTTAGAGGATTTATAGATTTTAAAGCATGGCCCACATGTGAACTCTTACAAATAAAACTATCAAAATATCCTAGAATTGGTAAAAGGTCCATCACGTGAGCAATCTCTCTACAGATTTGGAGTGCTAATATGAGGGTTGGTCTTTGTTGGGCATTTAATTCATTTTCTACGGGTAAAAAACTTTAGCTACCCTTTTAAAAATATACTATAAGCCAAAAAAATATATTTTGAAAATTTAAAGGCCTTAATGGGTGCATGAACTCAATAATAAAATATTTCTTTCTCTCTCTCTTTGTCTCTCTCTCTCTCTCATGCATGTGCACATGTACGCACACACAAGCAATGTATTGGTCTGTGTGTGTGTGTGTCAATAACGTGGATAACAACCCCTACATTTGCATGCCATGCATGTCCTCAACGCGGGACAACACCAAGTCGACATTAGGCAAGCTTTTTTCTTTCTCTTAAGCTCTTTGTCTTAAGCTCTTTCTGTCAGGTTGTGAGCAGGGTTGTCAGGTCGAAGACACAATGTGTTGAAGGACAGCTCTTGGTGGGACTCACTGCTTGACTACCGGTTTTCAAAAACTAAGGCTTTGGTGGTTAGGGGCTGTCAGGTTGCGTGAGCAGGAGATGTCAGGTCGAAGCCTGAGAGATGGTCGACACACACGACCTCTGGGGTAGTGGCGCCTATTATGCAGGTTGAAGGCGGGGCAGGGCTCTGGCCCAGGAGAGGAAAGCTTGCTCGTCAAAAAAACTAAGAGCAACGTCAGGAGGAGAAATGCCAGTGTGTAGACAATGAAAAGGAGGCGTCAATGGTGAGGCGGGGCAGATTCTGGGTGTCGCAAGCAAGTTGAAGGCAGAGAGAGAGAGAGAGAGAGAGAGAGAGAGAGAGAGAGAGAGAGAGAGAGAGATTTGTAGGTCCTGGGCTGCTGTAGGGGGTCGGCTTCTGTGGGTGGGCGAGCTTGAGGTCTTCACGCCCCTCCACAGGCCTGCCCTTGAGCCTGGGAGGGTCTAGGGTTTCGCCGAGAGAGAGACCAAGCTTCCGACGAGAGAGAGAGAGAGAGAGAGAGAGAGAGAGAGAGAGAGAGAGAGAGAGAGAGAGAGAGAGAGAGAGAGAGAGAGAGAGAGAGAGAGAGAGAGAGAATAAGAACATGTTTTTTTTAACTTGAGAGAGAGAGAGAGAGAGAGAGAGAGAGGGAAACTAAAAGAAAAAAAACAATCCACTTCCATTACTATAAGTAGTCGTTGTAAGCATAACCTAATATTCGTCTCTAAAGAAGAAGTTTTTTGAAAGCCACTAAATCTTAACTAACGAAACAACTACAACTTCAAAATGACAGCCTTTGGGATGTTGCATTTGGTACTCGTAGAAACCATGGACCCCCATAACGAACGCTCCCACTAAAACGATGACGCCCCTAATACTGGGTGTATAATACAATCCTCCAATTCTCATCTCTATCTCTATAAGAGTATTCTGCATTGGCCGGCAAGCAATCTCCTAGCTCACGAACCCATATGCGAGCTGAACCTGCATTACGATTCAATCCACACTGATATGAAAGTTCCTTGGAGTCCTCCGCAAAACTCATGCACTTCCATTAAAATGTTATTACAATAATAGTAATTCTTGCAAGCCAACTGGTTAATTACAATAAGTTCAATAACCAAAAAATATATAAAAAAGCATTGTGCTTCATTGATGTTCCTTACCTAACAACTTCAAAGCTTTCAATAATGTGTACTACATCATGCGTACTAAGTGGGCCTCTCCAACCAGGTGGATCTAAATGAGGAAATTGTTAGTTTGAACACCAAGCTGAAAATTTTACAAAGGATATACTTAGATCCTACCATAGCTGAAATGGAGGATGATGAAGCATCCAGCTAAATATACATACTGTCCAATGCCTTCTTTGACGTGGCATCTATAAATACAATATTTCAACCCCATTCAAGAAACATCATAACATCAGCTTTTCATGACAATCGAAGTGTATAGAGAATTAAATCAACATAGCAACTATAATATGTGATCCATATGTTGGTGCAAACCAAAAGAGTACACTATTAATACCATTGAAACTCTTAAATTTGTAACAAAATCTTAGTTCTCAATCACTCTAGACATGCATAAAGAGCCGCACAAATCTACTCGTTTATGTGTACATAAGCCACAAAATTTCAACATTTTCCACATAATGAGATGAAAATATTGCACATATGCAACAACTTAAAACAGAGGCAACACTTAGTTTTGATATTTTGATGCCTTTTTTGAAAAGAAATAACTCCAAATGCAATACCAATAATTGTTCAAACACCGAAAGATTTTATTTATGATTTACATTGTCCACTCCATGCAAAATGTCAAAACTCTTAGGAAACAAACAGTGGCAAAGGATGCTTTGGTGGAGTTTCAATTGGTAATATATAATAATCATAATAATAACATCCAAATTTCCTACACTGTCATACATCGATGACCCTTTTGTAAAAACAATCCCACAAACTCTATCGTCTTGTTTGAACCTTCCACAATTAGGATACATTATACATACTTTGTGGATATGCATCACAACAAGGTCTCAATGGTCCTAATTGCAACCTTGAAGCTCACATAGCTAAGCATAGTTGTAATGATGGAAGCCTCTTGTCTAACAACATGCTACCTTATGTCCCCAAGCCACAAAGGTAGTACCTCATATTCTTTTGACAAAAATATCATCTCAACCAAGGACTCAAAACTTCTCAACGAAGGACTCAAAACTTAATTTAAGTATACTCTATGGCTTCATGCCATGTAGATCAAGCAACACAAGTATAAAACCAAACAAAACAACATTTCACTAATTTATCCTACCAACATAGTTCAAAGCAAGGTATGCTTTAGTACATCAAGATAGTGAATCAAATTAGCACACAGAAGTACGTGCTTTGAATAATTATTTCTAGTAGCCAAGGTTGAACATTGCTATATGGCACAGCCATCATAAGATCGAGCCATCTTTGTCATCAACGCATTCAATCGATTCAGGTGGACCTTGAGCCGGGTTACCTCTCCTTCAAGAGCAAGGACCTGGTCCTTCAATGCATCAATTTGGATCTGGATTTCCCTATTGGGCATGTCTAAGCTTTGCATTGATTCAAATTGTTGCTCCATGCGCACCAGCATGTTGAATTGGTTCTCCTCAACCTGGGTGATTCCTCCATTGAAGCACTGTGCACATAAACGAACCTCATCGCGAAGGTCTACAATGTGTTGGCCATTCGCTTGCTGAGTCACGTCTAAAGCTGCTTCCAAGTGTCGTTCAAAATCCAACTGCCTAAACTCACTACGAGTAAAGAAGTCCCTTAATGTAGCCATGAGTTCGTGATTCCCATCATTTACCATAGGATTAACAGAAGAGGATCCCACACATTGAGCACTTCTCTTTGCCGCTCGAACATTGGCAAACCTTGGAGGAGTAGACTCAATACCATCAGACTCAGTCTCAATGATGGCATTGTTATTAGTGTTCTCCATAGCTGTACCATTAAAAAGTACATCACAATGCATATAAACCTGAATTATGTGTCAACTACCACAAAGGAAGCAATCCCTTGCACAATATTACGAACATAACATCTTATCGTACAAAAAAGACATAATCTACACAAAGCAAAAGAGGTGAAAGTTCAGGAAAGACACAAAGAGACTTTAGAGTTTTCTTCATGCAATATGCATGATTTCTCTCTTCCTTATTGCACCTCTCTCTCTCTCTCTCTCTCACACACACACACACACACACACACACACACACACACACACACACACACACACACACACACACACACACACACACACACACACTCAATATAGAAACCTATATATCCTCTCATAAATGTGAGGATCAATGCATAGAATTGTTATGCTTATTGCACACACACTCTCAACATAGAAACCTATATATCCTCTCATAAATGTGAGGATCAATGCATAGAATTGTTATGCTTAAAAAAAGATCTCTAAGATATGAACCTAATATATTGGTTCCCTCAAACTCAAATATCAAGTGGAAAAATCTATTGCATATAATTACAAAGTCATAATAAACACCAAGACATTTAGAAATGTATCCATACCTTCAAAGAAAATTGCCTAAAATGGATCACAAACATGGAAAAGTTGTTGACATGTTTGTCATAGAAACAAACACAATCAAGGACACTATTGTGCCACAAATGATCTAAGAGGCAACATTAACGTATCTTGCTTCATCATGCAATTGGCAATCAGCTTGGAGTTTCTCCATTCCTAAATTAAAGACCATTTTTCCATCCCAAGGTTGATTATCTCCTGGATTAACAAACAAAAGTAGTAAAAAGGGAGAATTTTTTTGGAATAATACAATCAAACCTCCAAACACAAAAACTTACACGTACCAGTTATTGTAGCTATGTATGGTATTGCCAAACATGCAAGTTGTTTAGACAAGTAGATTTGGTAGATCAACTCAGCAAACCTAGAACTCTGGAGGTACTCCCAATCATTGGGAATAGATTATCCTTCATATCTAGCAAATCACTTAGCATCATCTTCATCTTGGGAAGACACACACTCCTTCCTTACCGAGTAGACACTGTACTCGATGTCGGACGAGTATGCCAAAATACGCAATGTAAAAATATCGATAGATGGCAACTTTCTAAGGTTCGTAACACATAAGGAAACAAAAAAACCATGAGTCTTACTTTATGCAAAGGGAATTCCTAATTTCAAGCACACACACTTGTTCTTGTAGTGCTTGCGGATGGTCCTAACAATTTTTTCGTGCGGCAAAGGCGCACACCAAAAATGTGGCTCTGCTTAAAATAATGGAAAAAAAATCAAGGTCCCAAAGATAACACAATAAGTCTCCACATAATGTCTTAATGGTGGACAAAAACATACCAGGATGTGGATGATCTTCCACATTTAATAGAAAGGACACCTCAGAGATGTAAAAAAATTGATCCATGATCTTTATACCCAAATGGAACCAAAAAATAGACAATGTTATGGAGAGAGGTAGAAAATTAATTCATGAAATATTCTATGATTTGAAACATATACAAAGAAGAAGACAACGATGAGAAGGATTGGAGCCTTCATATGGCATTGATTACTATCTCATGGTATTGTTACTGCAACTGTTTTGTAAATTACATCAACATCATGTGGGAGAATTTTCACTCCAACAATTGAATGTACGCGTGATAATGCAACATACAATTGTCCATGAGTGAGGATCGGTGTCACCAGGTATATGCCCAACATGGTAATGCTTTGGCCCTGTGACTTATTTATCATCATATAGAAAGAAGGATTGGAACTTCCATATAGGATTGTTTAATATCTCATGGTACACAATGTTTGTTGTTAGTGCAGTTGTCTTGTTTACATCAACGTCACGTGGGAGAATCTTCACTCCAGAGGTTGAACGTGCATGTGACAATGCAACATACAATTGTCCATGAGTGAAAACCGGTGTCACCGGGTATAGGCCCAGCATGGCAATGCTTTGGCCCTGTGACTTATTTATCGTCATACAAAAAGCCAATCTAACTGGAAATTGTCTCCTTCTAAGAACAAATGGCAACTTTGTACCAGAATGCACGAAACATATTTGAGGGATGAAAACCCGAGTTCCAACCCGTGTATCTGTAATAATGTTTTCTTCCAAAACTCTTGCACGAAATGCCTTGCACACCAAGTGTGTCCCATTACATAGACCTCGATTTGGATCAATGTTTCGTAGTAGAATTATTGGGGCATTCATCTTCAACTCCAAGCGATGTGTTGGAAATACACCACCCAAGGTGAGACTATTTAAAAACTCCACAGAGTATAAGAAAGGATCTTGCATCGAGTTTTCCACCCAGAGTCAGCACTAAAGTATTGCACAACATCACCTTTCATTGTGTACAGGGCCTTAGCATTGAGAATATCAACTTCAGAGTATTTTGGAGCAAGAATGGCCCGCTCTTTGAAGTATTCTGCATAGACCACATCTTTATCAATTTTTGAATAGGTGAAACCTATCAAATCATCCAATGAAGATGAAGAAAGTACCATGTGACGGGGGACTTCTATCATCTATTCATCACCGATTGTCAAAGTCCCATTTCCTACATCCATAATCCATTCTCTGTAGGTAGAATTTGCAACATCACCACCTCCCACACGCATGTTATGTGCCAATTTAAGGATCTTCACATGATTCCATAATTGCGATCGATAAAGTGCGGCATCAACAATTTTAGCACGCGCTCCCTAGAACACCACTGGTAAGATCTGTCTGAAATCTCCACCAAGAAGCAACACTTTTCCACCAAATGGATTTCTTGAGCACATGATATCTTGCAAAGACTTGTCCAAAGCTTTGAAGTCATATCGATGCATCATAGGAGCCTCATCCCACACAATCAACTTGCACATTCTAAGCAATTCAGCAAGTTCACCCTGAACACAGATATTGCATGTATTGCAACTATCAAGGTCCAAGGGTATCTTGAATCTAGAATGTGCAGTGCGTCCATTTCGCAATAGCAATGCTGAAATACCAGAAGATGTTGTGGCCAATGCAACTTCTCCTTCTCCACGTGTGTGTGACAACAAAAAATTATACAAATAAGTTTTCCTAGTCCCTGCAGGGCCATCTACGAGAAAAATAGCCCCACCGTCAATAGTCAATCCATGCAAGACTGCCTCAAAAGAAATTCTTTGGTCTTCATTTAGAGTCTGCACCATTTCACGTGACATGGATAGTTCTTGTACCGTGTCAAGGCATTGCTCTTGCAAAAGCAAGCTATTTTCATCACGTGTCACAAAACGCTCATCACGCATTGGAATACAAAGAAATTCAGCTAGACTTCGTCCAAAAGTACCAAGAATGTTATGCAAATCTCTCAATGCATACCCTTCAGCAACTTGTGTACATCCATCTAACGACTTATATCTCATCTCCAACATGTGTGGTAGTCCTCAGAGTAAAAACATCAAAATCTTTCCCACAAGAGATGAGGGGAGGAGGATTCACAAAATAGGAGAATGGTCACAAACAAATGTCTCAATTGCAAGCCTGTATGTGTACTGCAAGCTTCCTCCATGCATCCGAACCATTCCCCATCATCTTCCAAGATACCCCTTGCAATGCATGCTGCCTTGAATGTTGGA
Organism: Adiantum capillus-veneris; assembly: GCF_014529385.1. Taxonomy (NCBI): domain Eukaryota; kingdom Viridiplantae; phylum Streptophyta; class Polypodiopsida; order Polypodiales; family Pteridaceae; genus Adiantum; species Adiantum capillus-veneris. The sequence goes on from NC_140932.1 coordinate 58,774,171, forward strand.
AATAATACACCATTTGCAGAGAGTAGATCCTCAAATAATTTACATCCTTTACAAATAGTTAAAAGCAAACGAACATAATATCGTTCACCTGCAGAGGGCTGCACAAAATACATCCGCCCAATAGTGTCCCCACGATGTCTCTTTGTCCATTTTTTGGAACCCGAATTCTACACCCACTTTTGAGGAAAATCAATGTACAAACTATCATTTGCATCAGGATTCTCCAAGTTGCATGTGAACCACTCTGTCAAAGTGGTCTTCTCTGCATTGTCCCTTTGCAAGACATCATTAAGTATATCATTATCTCAAAAAGTCACCATTTGACCAGTCGGAACATGCACACTCAATCTCTGAAAAACTGGCGCGTCATTGTGCAAAGGATATTCAAAAATTCTCCAACAAGCCTCATATGCAGATACATAGCGGTCATCTGTGTACATGTCTATCTCATCAATGTTCTCCCTTTGTACATCACGTACCGATGTATGTATCGAGTGACACATTGTCGAGTAGCCAAGGCATCCAAAGGTCCATGCACATGCGCATAAGGAAGCTTGATATACCATCCATCTTCTCCTCGTGGAAAGAGAAGAACATACAATAGTGGCATGTACGACCTGTGTAGATTTGAAATCCTTTGCAGCCTTCCATTTTGACAATGTATCACAATGTCTTGATGGCCAGTTGTTTGTACATCCCCTTGACCTGGCATAATTGAAGCAACCTCATTGCCAATAGGTATCAAGTACTGCCTCGAAGTATTTCTATTCTCACAAATTGTCATTTTGATCTCCACACCAGCACTGTCACGTAACATTCTACCAACATTGTAGAAGGCATTCGCATATGGATTACATGATCGCATCATCATTGATAATGCTTCAAGAGTGGACAAATTCAAACCATCCAAGGCACTCATACGATTTCGAACCTCATGCTCAGTATCATATACATATATCTGTGCAAATTTTGGCACCCCTGCTTCGTGTGGTAGCAAAGAACCAATCCGATGGTACACACCTCCATGTACACAAAAGCAATATGCACCTCCATGTCATTTTTTAAGCATGGCAAGGCATTACTTGTCAGGTATACCGTACGCTGTATAGCGAGTTGGCGTCGATAATTTCGTGCAACCTTTTGGCGTGCACGCACATGAGAGGAATGCCTTGGAGATTCACAAACACAAAGGAATTTGTCCCTTGTCCTCATAAATGCTTCTGTCAAGCAACAAAGAAAACACTAAGCTCATAATGAGTGCATAAGTTTTAACAGTGCAATATGTATAATCAATTTAGACATCATGGCAACAAGATAGAATGTAGGTGTAGTAGTGCAAATGGTCCCGAAGGCTATGGTGCAAAGGTGTAGAGAGGTAGGTCGTGGTCAAATATAGTGGAGGTTTGCCCTAATTTATTGTGCCGTATGTCATCAGTGCTTTGAGAAAAAGCATTGTCACCCTGAAAGATCGGTTTAGTGTATTCTTGCCTAAGAAATTTTAATATGGGAAATTACCAAAATACCCCTCTAATTTGTCGAAATTCCCACTTATGAATTTCGAGATCCACCTCTAAAATTTTACCTCAAGGCGATAGCACCCACGAAAGGTGATGTTGTGCAATACTTTAGTGCTCACTCTGACCACCTATGTGATGGGGGATTTCTATCATCTGTTCATCACCGATTGTCAAAGTCTCATTTCCTACATCCATAAGCCATTCTCTGTAGGTAGAATTTGTTGGGGTATGAAGCCTAATGTGGTCGCCCAGGTAAGTGGGCGGGCCGCCAGGTATGTACACATATTCTTTTGTTAAACCCTAATAAGAACTCACTATGCTCTACAAATTACAGTAGAGCGAGTTCACCATGTCGTCATGCTCTTCTTCTCGCACTCTCTCTCGCGTCGCACTTCCGCTCGTACTCCTTCAACTGGTATCAGAGCTCAGATCGAGGCTCGGGGCAGCATTGCAGGAAGCTAGAGTCACCTACTGATATTGGAGTGAGATTTGACACACGAAGACACGGCCCCAAATCCTATGGGGTGGCCCGAAAGGCTCGGTATTTTCAGAATTTCATTCTGAGGTGATCTCGGCCACCGTTCGGCTTCGACAAAGTTCTGCGCAGGCCATTTTCGACTACGTGGTCTCGGCGGGTGCAGATCCGACTCTGCAAATTTGGGGTTTTGGCCTACTACTGCAAGTGCTGAGGATATCTACACTTCCAGAGTGCTGATTTGTGGCTGTCTACACAACGAAGGACGGCTCACATTTATAGGAGGCGTGTCACATACAACACGGGCACACCTACACACAGACTGTAGGCGACATGCACTAGTTCATCAGGTAGCTTGTGTTTGCTGCTTGATATTCCAGATTTCATTCTGACATTGCAGGTACTTCCACATTGGACGTATTGTCAGAGATGATGTGTGTCTGTTGAGGGTTTGTTGGCTGTGAGTCACGCAGCAAACAACCGCCTCGCAGCGGTTACAACATACAGTGGGAAATTTGTGGATGTATGACTTTGTGGGAAGTCTATGTACTGTTAAATTTATTGCAGCCTTTGTTGAGGGTCGAGTGAGGTTTTATTGAGCTGGGGGATTCTCGAATGTTGAGATCCTTTCGGTGATACAGGTCTTGGAGTGATCCCTCGAGCACCCTTAGATAGGCAGCTAGGATGTATTGACTGTGAGTTAGACAGTTGGGATTGCATCTTTGCTTTACTGCCGTTGAGGCATTGTCACAGTCTATGCTTACAGGACAGTGACAGGACATTGAGAGACAGTATAGGTGCAGGACAAGTTTACCCATAGCTTACAGTGCTGGAGAGACAATGGTTTTTGGAGTTGTTTTTGTTTTGTTTTTTAGTACACCAGAGCCATTTTACAAAGGAGACTTTGCCAAAATTTCTGCAGAATCTGAAGCTTTCTTGGTTCATTTGACAGGTTGATATTGGTTCAGAGGTCAGTTTACAGGGGAAACTCTACCGAATTTTTCCCTGGAATGTAAACTACTGTGAAGCGTAGTTATGGCTGGATCACAGGACACTGCTCTTTACAATATCAAGAAGCTGGATGGAACCAATTTCCCATTGTGGAAGAAGCAGATTTGGCACGTGTTGGTACAAAAGAAGAAGATAAAACCTATAAAGCTCAAGGGGATAAAACCAGAAGATATGGACGAAGATGAATGGAGCAAAATGGATGAATTGGCACTTTCTACCATTATGGTGACTTTGGCAGAAAGCGTTTACTTCAATGTAGCAGACGAGATGTCGGCTTATGAAGCATGGACAATGAGTGATCTTTATGAGAAGAAGAGTGTAGCTTCACAGGTATACTGGCTTAAGAAGCTTGTTGACTTGAAGATGAAAGAAGGGACACCTATGTCCAATCATCTGAATGAATTCAACAACATCTACAGTCAGTTGTCAGCTCAAGGTGTCAAGTTTGATGAACCTGTTAGAGATATGTTCCTATTGATCACATTACCGGAAAGTTGGGACACTTTTCGCATAGCTTTGAGTAATTCTGCACCTCCAGATGGTTTGACCATAGCAGGTGTAGAAGGCAGTTTGCTTACTGAAGAAACCAACAGAAATACAATGGACAAAGGCAAAGAAACACCCTTAGTTGTTAGTAGAAGGACCAAAGAAAAGGAAAAAGGTGGAAAGAGGAATCAGTCTCGTAGCAAGTCCCGCAGTGCTAAAGGCAACAAGGGTCACATGAAAAGAGACTGCAGAGAATGGAAAGCAGAGAAAGGCAAAGAGAAAGCTGAAGACCATGGTGATAAGAACAAGTCCTCAGTGTAGATTCAAGAAATAAATGTGAAAAACACTGTTGCAGAGGATGACAGTCTAGTGTCAGGAGACATCTACTTCTTGAAGAATACAATGGACTCAGCTTTTCTTACAACATCTGATGGAAATGCACTGAGTGACTGGATTATAGACTCAGGGGCATCACTTCATGTGTCTCCAAACAAGGAGTGGTTTACCTCTTATGTGACCGCTAAAGATCATGTTCGGCTAGGCAATGGGCAGACATGTGAGATCTTAGGTGTTGGAGATGTTCAATTGAAGTTTCAGAATGGCTCTTCTTTCACGCTGAAGAATGTGAGACATGTTCCCGCAATTACAAAGAGCTTGATCAACACAGGTTTACTTGATGATGCTGGCTACGTCACCACTTTTGGATAGAACATGTGGAAGATATCCAAGGGTTCTATGACAGTAGCACATGGAGTAAAGTATGGAGGACTTTACATGATTTATGTATCAAATGTCTCTAAAAATGTAATCAATGTAACCGAGCAGCTGAACGTTTCTTTGTGGCATAGCCGGTTAGGACATATGTCCAAGAAGGGAATGGAAATCTTGTCTCGTTCTGGTTATTTGCCTGGCTTGTCATTTAATGATTTTGAATTCTGTGAACATTGTCTGTATGGTAAGCAAACACAGTAGCCACATAAGCATAGAAGCAGTAGAAGAGATACACAATTGGCACTTGTTCATAGTGATTTGTGTGGACCTATGCCTAACCTATCTCTAGGGGGAGCTTCTTACTTTATGACATTTATAGATGATTACTCGAGGAAAGTATGGGTTTACTTTCTCAAGCACAAGGATGAAGCATTTAGTGTTTTCAAAACGTTTGTGACACTTGTGGAGAATCAGAGTGGCAAGAAGCTTAAATGCTTACGCACTGACAATAGAGGAGAGTATGTTTCAAAGGCCTTTCAGGACTTTTGTGAGTCAAAAGGTATAAAACGTGAAATTACTACTCCTTACAATCCTCCTCAAAATGGTGTTTCTGAGAGGATGAATAGGACCATACAAGAGAAGGTCAGAAGTATGTTGTCTAATGCACAACTTCCAAATGGGTTTTGGGCTGAAGCTGTATCAACATATGTTTATCTTATAAATAGATCTCCTAGCAAGGTTTTGCAAAAGGATTCAGTGGCAGAGATGGTATGGTCAGGCAAAATGCCCTCATACAAGCATCTCAGAGTCTTTGGCTGTGAGGCATATACTCATGTTCCAAAGGAATTTAGGAACAAACTTGAGCCAAAGAGTAGAAAGTGCATCTTTCTAGGCTATGGTAATTTTGGTGAGATGGGGTACAGACTTTGGGATCCTGAATTTAGAAAGGTTATCCGCAGCAATGATGTTCACTTTAATGAAGCTAAATATCATTCTAAACCAGAGAGGGTTGAGGAGATTAGAAGAGTTGTCTTCCAAGAAGATGGACCTGCACGTGCAAGACAAAATGTCAGGGCTCAAGAGGAGCAAGGATAGGATAGAGTGGAACTACAGGTTGTGGCTGAGCCTCAGCCACCTATTTTGCGTAAATCAAGGCGGATCTCACGACCTCCTGATCGGTTTGTTCCATCCATGAACTATGTCATGTTGACTGATTGCAATGAGCCTTCATGTTACAAGGAAGCAGTGCACATGAAGGACTCTGGGAATTGGCAATTGGCCATGCAGTCAGAGATGACAGCTCTGCATAAAAACCAGACATGGAAGCTAGTTAAATTACCACAGGGCAAAAAGGCTCTACCTTGTAAATGGGTTTACAGGTATAAGATCACCGCTCATGATAGTCAGCCAAAGTACAAAGCAAGGCTTGTTTCCAAGGGCTTTAAGCAAGAACAAGGCATTGACTTTGATGAAGTCTTCTCTCCGGTGGTCAAGATGACTACATTGAGATGCTTTCTTGCATTGGTTGCCATATTAGATTTGGTGTTGCACCAAATGGATGTCAAGACAGTGTTCTTGCACGGTGATTTAGATGTGGAAATTTACATGCAGTAGCCAGAAGAGTTTGTTCAGAAAGGCAAGGAAGATTTGGTATGCGAGTTGTTAAAGAGTCTTTATGGATTAAAACAATCACCGAGGGCATGGTACCATAAGTTCCACAAGTTTATGCTTTCTCAAGGCTACAAACGTAGTCAGTTCGATCACTGTCTATATACAAAGAAGGCTAAGGATGGCAATTGGCTGATTCTTATTTTGTATGTGGATGACATGTTGATTGTTTGCTGGCAAGCACTTGGACGAAATTTCAGCATTGAAGTCAAAGATGGCAAAATCGTTTGACATGAAAGACATGGGTGAGGCAAGTCATATACTTGGTATGCGCATTGAGAGAGAGAGATCAAAGAAGTTGATTTGGTTATCTCAAACATAGTATATTGACAAGGTTTTGCAACGTTTCAATATGGACAAGGGAAATGCATTGAGTGTTCCATTGCCACCATATGTGAAAGTTAGCAAACATGATTGTCCTGTGTCTGAGGAAGAACATGCTGAAATGGATAAGATTCCATATGCGTCTGCAGTGGGTAGTTTGATGTATGCAATGATTTCTACTTGCCCAGACATTGCATTTGCAGTGGGAGTAGTAAGTCGATACATGTCAAACCCAGGCAAGAAACATTGGGAAGCAGTGAAAGGAATATTGAGATACCTGAAAGCTACAAAGAGTATGCGTATATGCTATGGGAGTCAGGAGCTAAGTGTAAAGGGTTTTACTATGGGAGTCAGGAGCTAAGTGTAAAGGGTTTTACTATGGGAGTCAGGAGCTAAGTGTAAAGGGTTTTACACACTCAGATTATGCAGGTGACTTAGACAACCGAAGGTCTACGTCAGGGTATGTATATACATTGGCTGGTGGAGCAGTATCATGGCGTTCTAGATTACAAGATTGTGTTACTCAGTCTACTACAGAGGCTGAATATGTTGCAACATTAGAGGCATGCAAAGAATCAATTTGGCTTAATCGACTAGTAACAGATTTTGGAATCAAAGAAGAGATGCCTGTGTTATATTGTGATAGTCAAAGTGCTATACAATTGGCTCGCAATCCAGTTTATCACTCAAAGACAAAGCATGTGGATGTGAAGTATCATTTCATCAGGGAAATGCTCAAGGATAAGCAACTTCAGCTTGTCAAAGTTTACACCATAGAAAATCCTGCTGATCTACTTACAAAAGCACTTCCCTGAGAGAGCTTTGCGCATTTTCGCAAGCAGTTAGGTGTAGGGTAGTACATCACTTCCTTACATCTCTTGTATATTAGCTTGTATAGTAGCTTCTCTCACACTTAAAGTACCACATTGGACTTTAAGTGGGAGGTTGTTGGGGTATAAGCCTAATGTGGTCGCCCAGGTAAGTGGGCGGGCCGCTAGGTATGTACACATATTCTTTTGTTAAAACCTAATAAGAACTCACTATGCTCTACACATTACAGTAGAGCGAGTTCACCATATCGTCGTGCTCTTATTCTCGCACTCTCTCTCGCGTCGCACTTCCGCTCGTACTCCTTCAGAATTTGCAACATCACCACCTCCCACACGCATGTTATGTGCCAATTTAAGGATCTTCACATGATTCCATAAGTGCGATCGACAAAGTGCAGCATCAACTATGTCAGCACGCGCTCCCTGGAACACCACTGGTAAGATCTGTCTGAAATCTCCCCTAAGAAGCAACACTTTTCCACCAAATGGATTTCTTGAGCACATGATATCTTGCAAAGACTTGTCCAAAGCTTCGAAGGCATATCGATGCATCATAGGAGCCTCATCCCACACCATCAACTTGCACATTCTAAGCAATTCAGCAAGTTCACCCTGAACAGAGATATTGCATTTGTTGCAACTATCAAGGTCCAAGGGTATCTTGAATCTAGCATGTGCAGTGCGTCCATTTCGCAATAGCAATGCTGAAATACCAGAAGTTGTTGTGGCCAATGCAACTTCTCCTTCTCCACGTGTGTGTGACAACAAAAAATTATACAAATAAGTTTTCCTAGTCCCTGCAGGGCCATCTACGAGAAAAATAGCCCCACCGTCAATAGTCAATCCATGCAAGACTGCCTCAAAAGAAATTCTTTGGTCTTCATTTAGAGTCTGCTCCATTTCACGTGACATGGATAGTTCTTGTACCGTGTCAAGGCATTGCTCTTGCAAAAGCAAGCTATTTTCATCACGTGTCACAAAGCGCTCATCACGCATTGGAATACAAAGAAATTCAGCTAGACTTCGTCCAAAAGTACCAAGAATGTTATGCAAATCTCTCAACGCATACCCTTCAGCAACTTGTGTACATCCATCTAACGACTTATATCTCATCTCCAACATGTGTTGGTAGTCCTCAGAGAAAAAACATCAAAATCATTCCCACAAGAGATGAGGGGAAGAGGGTTCACAAAATAGTAGAATGGTCACAAACAAATGTCTCAATTGCAAGCCTGTATGTGTACTGCAAGCTTCCTCCATGCATCCGAACCATTCCCCATCATCTTCCAAGATACCCCTTGCAATGCATGCTGCCTTGAATGTTGGAAACAATACACTGTTTGCGGAGCGTAGATCCTCAAATAATTTACATCCTTTACAAACAGTTAAAAGCAAACAAACATAATATCGTTCACTTGCAGAGGGCTGCACGAAATACATCTGCCCAATAGTGTCCCCACGACGTCTCTTTGTCCATTTTTTGGAACCCGAATTCCACACCCACTTTTGAGGAAAATCAATGTACAAACAATCATTTGCATCAGGATTCACCAAGTTGCATGTGAACCACTCTGTCAAAGTGGTCTTCTCTGCATGGTCCCTTTGCAAGACATCATTTAGTCTATCATTATCTCGAAAGTCACCATTTGACCAGTCGAAACATGCACACTCAATCTCTGAACAACTGGTGCGTCATTGTGCAAAGGATATTCAAAAATTCTCCAGCAAGCCTCAGATGCAGATACATAGCGGCCATCTGTGTACATGGCTATCTCATCAATGTTCTCCCTTTGTGCATCACGTACCGATGTATCGAATAATACAGTTGCCCTATCATGCCCCTTGTAGATGTACTTATAAACATACTTGACAGCTGAAATTGTAGAGCATACCTCAACAATGATATGCACATTAAATAATGTTGATAAAATAGGATTATATGGCACAACCCATCGGTTATCAATAGTAGAACCCCTAACCTTGGCAGTGAAGCCATTGTTTCGTCGCACATAAATGGGGTAGCCATTATTATCCATGCTTGTTTGCTCACAAAATGAACGTGGATATTTTCTAATACACCGGCCATCAACCATGCAAGGAGATGAACTATTGAACTCACCACATGGTCCATGAATGTTACAACTAACAATGATATCATGGAGCACTGGAAATCGATTTTTATTTGGCAGCTCTGCACAAACCATCTTGTCATAGTCAAATGTTGATTGAGGCTTACATCGAGGATATAAAATCAATAATGTATGAGAATGTGGCAAGCGTCTCTTTTGGAACTCCACGACAGACATGTAAGCCACCACTTTCCCAAAGATATATTTCTTTAAGATATACTTCATCATGCTCGAGTGTTTCAAGAAGAAAACCTTGGTGGTTATGTCTGGTCGATCAGAGAAAACCTGTCGTGGAAGTAGTGCCTCATTTATTTCTGGCCATTTAGGGTTACATGTGAATGTGATAAATAGGTCTAGCTTTCCCTTTGCACGCACAATTTCCATTGCATCTTGATACAATTGGTACATGTGCCGAGGGCCTCCTATAAAAGATGAGGGTAAGACAATTCTTCGACCTACAGATCGTCCAAGTACAACATCACTCCCAGACAAATGCACCATGTCAGCCAGCCCTGCATACAATTTTGCCCTCAATGTCTTCTGATTTGTACGGACCCATGCAAGACGACATTCCTCAATGGCACACTATGCATCAACCATAAATTGTTGAAGTAAACGACCCCCACGAAGCAAGCATGACTCCGTATCAGTACGAACCTGTAGTCAATATGCATAGTACTCTCTTTGAGTGACACATTGTCGTCCAGCCAAGGCATCCAAAGGTCCATGCACATGAGCATAAGGAAGCTCTATATACCATCCATCTTCTCCCCGTGGAAAGAGAAGAACATACAATAGTGGCATGTACGACCTGTGTAGATTTGAAATCCTTTGCAACCTTCCATTTTGACAATGTATCACAATGTCTCGATGGCCGTTGTTTGTACATCCCCTTGACCTGGCATAATTGAAGCAACCTCATTGCCAATAGGTATCAAGTACTGTCTAGAAGTATTTCTATTCTCACAAATTGTCATTTTGATCTCCACACCAGGACTGTCACATAACATTCTACCAACATTGTAGAAGGCATTCGCATATGGATTACATGATCGCATCATCATTGATAATGCTTCAAGAGTGGACAAATTCAAACAATCCAAGGCACTCATACGATTCCGAACCTCATGCTCAGTATCATATACATATATCTGTGCAAATTTTGGCACCCCTGCTTCGTGTGGTAGCAAAGAACCAATCCGATGGTACACACCGCCATGTACACGAAAGCAATATGCACCATACGTACCCATCAATGTCTCATCAATGGTAGCTCCAAGAGATGCAAATGCCATCGCACTATTGTAACTCCTGATGTTTTTTCTAAAGGACCTACTCATAGCATCACTGTTATTGAGTAGCCTCTCCAATACATCTGGCGGTCTTGCAAGAGGAAAGAGGGATACTTTTCCACCTTTGCAACAATATTTTACCATTGATGGTGTATCTTCCTTCTTCATTTCACACATCCAAAGACATGCACCACAAAACTTACAGAAGGAGGACAAGGTACATGTATGATCTGTAGGCAATGAGACATGTATCAATGGTAGCATGGAAGGGTGAACACCTTGTATATAGGGATAAGCATGTAGAATGCAAGCAATTCCTTCAAGTGATGTGTCATGAACATATGGGACCTGTTCCTAATTTTGAGAGTCTATGAAAGGGCAAAAGTGTCTGTCATGTTGATGGCGCTGCTCTCTTATGTTGGAGGTACGTTTCCTTGCCTGTTGTCGACGATATCTTCTTGTCGCATCCAAACATAAAAGAGTGTGTTGTCTTCGTCCTTGTCCTTGCATGACTGTTTTTTGCAGGGGGACTTGTGGAATTGTAACATCACCATGGATAGAACCCTCCACAAATGTGGAGGGACTCCTACCACGACCATGGTCATTTGTTAAGCATGGCAAGGCATTACTTGTCAAGTATACCGTACACTGTATAGCGAGTTGGCGTCGATAATTTCGTGCAACCTTTTGGCGTGCACGCACATGAGAGGAATGAATTGGAGATTCACAAACACAAAGGAATGTGTCCCTTGTCCTCATAAATGCTTCTGTCAAGCAACAAAGAAAACACTAAGCTCATAATGAGTGCATAAGTTTTAGCAGTGCAATATGTATAATCAATTTAGACATCATGGCAACGTGATAGAACGTAGGTGTAGTAGTGCAAATGGTCCCGAAGGCTATGGTGCAAAGGTGTAGAGAGGTAGGTCGTGGTCAAATATAGTGGAGGTTTGCCCTAATTTATTGTGCCCTATGTCATCAGTGCTTTGAGAAAAAGCATTGTCACCCTGAAAGATCGGTTCAGTGTATTCTTGCCTAACAAATTTTAATATGGGAAATTACCAAAATACCCCTCTAATTTGTCGAAATTCCCACTTATGAATTTCGAGATCCACCTCTAAAATTTTACCTCAAGGCGATAGCACCCATGAAACTCAAAGCACCCGTGTTTTGGACGAAAGTATCCTAACTTTAGTGCAATCCCACCTACGAATCTTGAGTTTTATCTCTAAATTTCACCCCAAGGTGATATAATACATGAAACTTAAAGGAATTTAATGTAAAATAATCTCCAAATATAGCGATGGGTTGCCTTGATTGATCATGTCCTTCGTCATCAGTGCTTTGAGAAAAAGCATTATTGCTCTGAAAGATCGATTTAGTGTAATCCCACCTAACAAATTTTAATATTTACCTTGAGATTTTAATTTTCACCTTGAGAACACCATAAGGTGATAGCACGCATGAAACTCTCTAATGTAAACATCTCCAAATATAGCAAACGGTTGCCCTATTTCATTGTGTACTTCGTCATTAGTGCTTTGGGAAAAAACATTGTCACCCTAAAAGATCGGTTCAGTGGAAATTCCCGAAATACCCCTCAAATTTCAAAAATACCCTTGTATCCATTTTGGTAATATTCTTCAAGGTTTCCTAGTCTCAATTCCTTTCTGACAATTGAGATCCGTTTTTGAGTGCTTAGTATGTAAAACATTTGGCACAAATTAGCTCGCATAAGAAGGGTTTTATGTCTAAAAATAAAGAATCTCCAAAGCGTACATGACCAACTCAAATTCTAGTTTTAGCATCTTGTATGATAGACAATCAGTCTTCTTATGAACATCCACAAAAAAACAATCGTTGGAGAAATTTACTCTCTCAAGCACGGGTATTTTGGTTGGAAAATTTGAAGGAAATTTTGGGAATTTATGACAAAATATTGGGGATATTTTGGAAATTTTCTTCAAGATTTCCTAGTCTTAATTCCTTTTTGACAACTGAGGTCCGTTGTTGAGTGCTTAACATGTAATTTGACACAAATTACCTCGCAGAAGAAGGCAATTATGACTCAAATTCTAGTTTTATCATCTTGTATGATAGACAATTATTCTTCCTATGAAAAGCTACAAATTTTCTAATTTTTGGAGAAATTCACTCTCACAACCGGGGGTATTTTGGGAATATCCACATATTAGAGGGGTGTTTTGGGGATATTTTGCAAATTTTCTTCAAGATTTCCTAGTCTTAATTCCTTTTTGACAACTGAGATCCATTTTTGAGTGCTTAGCATGTAATTTGGCATAAATTACCGAGCGCAGAAGAAGGCAATTATGACTCAAATTCTAGTTTTAGCATCTTGTATGATAGATATGATAGACAATTAGTCTTCTATGAAAAGCTACAAATTTTCTAAGTTTTGAGAAATTCACTCAAACAACCGGGGGTATTTTGGGAATTTTGGAAATTTACGGGGCATTTTGGGAATATCCACATATTAGAGGGGTGTTTTGGTAATTTTCCCTTTTCATGTTGACCTTAAGAACACCATAAGGTGATCGCACGCACGAAACGCAAAGGAAAATGCAATGGCAAAAAGATCGGGTTTAGAGCAATCGCAAACACGAAACGCAAATATAAATGAATCGAGAAAACCTCAAAATCCAACTTGAGGGTTCATCGCCCTAAATCCTCTCACTCCTGCCACCATCGCTTGTCGCTTGCCTTTGTCTTCGCCGCTCGTGAAGTCCCTCCCCACCTCTCTCTCTCAAGCACTCGACGTGCATCCTAGTCTTAATTCCTTTTTGACAATTGAGATCCGTTTTGGAGTGCTTAGCATGTAATTTTGGGAGAAATTCACTCTCATAACCAGGGGTATTTTGGGAGTTTTGGAAATTTGAGGGGCATTTTGGAAATTTCCACAAATCAAAGGGGTGTTTGAACCTTAAGAACACCATAATTAAGAAATGAAAAGGCACAAATTACCCCGTAGAAGAAGACAATGATGACTTTTCATTTTGACCTTAAGAATTGAAAAGGCACAAACTACCTAGTCTGCTATGAAAACCTATTTTTTAGGAGAAATTTGGGAATTTTAAAAATTTGAGGGGCATTTTGGAAATTTCCACAAATCAAAGGGGTGTTTTGGTAATTTTCCCTTTTCAACGGTAAGCAAATGCAAATGCAAACAGAAACGGAAACGCAAATATTGCATCGGGAAAACCTTAAAGTTTAAGTTGAGTGTCGTCATTCGTCCCGCCTCCCACGCTTGCCACTTGCCGCTTGCCGATCGTCTTTGTGGCTCGTCTTCGTCACTTGCCTTCACTGCTTGTGATGTTCTTGTCTTGCCCACTTGCTGACTGGAATGGCAAGGAGTCCCTCCCCACCTCTCTCTCTCTCTCTCTCTCTCTAGCAAGCACTCGAACTCGAAGTCTCGACATGCTATGGACCTCGACGACTCTCTATGAGTATAGAAAGAGTCCTAGAGGCTTAGATTATCCTTTTGTAGTTGCGCGCACACAGAACCTGGATGTTTAAACTGCACGCAGAGAGAGAGAGAGAGAGAGAGAGAGAGAGAGAGAGAGAGAGAGAGAGAGAGAGAGAGAGAGAGAGAGAGAGAGAGAGAGAGAGAGAGAGAGAGAGAGTTGCGCTACTTCAGTTTTGTGTGTGTGTGTGTGTGTGTGTGTGTGTGTGTGTGTGTGTGTGTGTGAGAGAGAGAGAGAGAGAGAGAGAGAGAGAGAGAGAGAGAGAGAGAGCCCATCCGCATAGAGCGCTCAGAAAGCCCTCACGAAAAATTGTCGTAACCTGCAATAAGGTTCAAACACCATTGAGAAACCTTCTCCACATGACTGTGTGTGTGTGTGTGTTTGAGAGAGATTAATTTAACTATTGATTTGCTACTTTGATGCTTGTGCTAATCACCATGGTGTTGCCGCTAAATTAATCTAAATTTTAACATGAAAAAACATAGAGAATTCAAAGACATTCAGTGTAAAAACCTTAAATATAGGAAATTTAACTATTGCCCCGATGCTTGTTCTAATCACTCTGATGGGAGTCATCCCTTCGCGGTCAGCTGCCATGAACGATCGGCTATCATCGAATGCAACTTTGAACCTTTCTCTCTACTGTCTATGCGAGTAAGATTTTGGTGGGAGTTTTTTGCCTCTGTTTCTCTCTCTGTGTGTGTGTGTGTGTGTGTGCGTGCAAGAGCACTACATCTTAGCCTCTCTCCCTCTCTCTGTCTCCATGTGCTTGCACCACAAGTGCTCTCTCTCTCTCTCTCTCTCTCTCTCTCTCTCTCTCTCTCTCTCTCTCTCTCTCTCTCTCTCTCTCGCGTAAAAACCTTTCAATATAGTCAAATCACCTATGAAATTTCTTATATGCGGGTTTTTGAAGTCTTTGGGAAAAATAATTCCGAGCTCGAGCTCTCTTTCTCTCTTGTGTAAAAACCTTCAGCAAATTACCAAAATACCCCTCTATTTTGTGGAAATTCCCAAAATACCTCTCAAATTTCAAAATCCCCAAAATACCCTTATATCTATTTTGGTTAGATTGTTCAAGATTTTCTAATATTTATTCCTTTTTTACATTTGAGATGCGTGCTTAGCATATAATTTGTCACAAATTACCTCATTATAAAAAGAAAGTAGGTCATGTCTAAAAATAATTAAGCAATTAAACTCCAAAGAATACATAATCAACTCAAATTCTAGCTCTAGCATCTTGTATTGATAGACAATCAGCCTTCTTATGAAAAGCTACACATTTTTAAGGCTTTTACACTAAATTTCTCTAAATTTTGTAGGTTTTCTCTCCTTTAAACTTAAAATTTAGCAGGGTAAATGTCAAAGTTTGTAGGTTGAATTACACTAGACTTAAGTTGTTTTTCAAGCACTATTCGAAGTACTCAATCGAGAAAGAGATGGAGAGGGAACTTTGTGTTGCAAGTGCACAGAGATAGAGAGAGGGAGGGAGGCAAAGAGACAAAGAGAGGCTCACCAGTAGTACTCTCATCAGTAGAGAGAGAGAGAGAGAGAGAGAGAGAGAGAGAGAGAGAGATCTGTAACAGAGAGAAAAATTCGAGTACAACATCCGATCATTCATGGTGGCCAACCAAAGCCGAGAAGGGATGACTCACATTGGGGTGATTCACACTAGCATTGGGACAAAAGGTAAATTGACTATTTTACACTAAATTTCTCTAAATTTTGTAGGTTTTCTCACCTTCAAATTCAAATCCTTGCAATAAATCTCAGAATTTGTCGGTGGAATTACACTAAACCTAGGTTTCTTTCAAACATTGCTAGAAGTACTCAAGAGAGAAAGAGAGGGAAGAGTACTTGTGTTGCCATTGCACGAAGATAGAGAGGTGCAAAGAAACAAATAGAGGCTAAGTAGTAGTGCTCTCACTAGGAGAGAGAGAGAGAGAGAGAGAGAGAGAGAGAGAGAGAGAGAGAGAGATGCAAAAATCTCCCACCAGGATCTTGCTCCCATAGGTAGCAAAGAGAAAGATTCAAAGCATTCCACCATAGTTGATGGTTTGTGGCGGCTAACCATAACTAAGAAAAGGACAACTCGCATTGAGGTGATTCATACAAGTATCGTGACAATACATAAATTGACTATATCGACTCACATGGCGGTGATTTCCCCAAGCATCATGGAAAAAGGTGAATTGACTATATTGAAAGGTGTTTACAAAAAAAAATCTCTAAATTTTGTTGGTTTTCTCACCTTAAAATTTAGAATTTAGTGTTAAATCTTAAAATTTGTATGTGGGATTGTACACTAAACCTAGGTTTTTTTCAAGCAATCGGGCAATAGATAAACTGACTATATTCACTTGCATCAGGGTGAGTCGCACAAGCATTAGTAAAATAGGTAAAATGACTATATCAAAAGGTTTTACAAAAAAAATCTCTAAAATTTTGTAGGTTTCCTCACCTTCAAATTTAAAACTTAGGTTTTTTCAAAGCACTGTTGGAAGTACTCAAGAGAGAAAGAGATGGCGAGAGTACTTATGTTACCAGTTCATGGAGATAGATCTAGAGAAGGAGAGAGGCAAAGAGAGACATAGCAGTATTGCACACACGTGCGCGCGCACACACACACACACACAGACACAAATCTCCCACCAAGATCTTGCTCCCGTAGCAATAGAGAGACAAAACCTAGAGAAATTTAGTGTAGAAACTTCATTTTACCTCTAATTTGTATCATATGTCAGAGAGTGGTTAGCAAAGAAATCATTTTAATGATTGAAATTTTTTAGATTTACCTCTAAATTCTAAATTTAAAGGTGAGAAACCTACAAAGCGCCCTAGAGAAATTTAGTATAAAAACCTTTAAAGTCGCTCTAAAATTTCCATATGTAGGAATGTGGTTAAACAATGGGAACATGGTTAACAATGAAGGTGACCAAAGTTGTGCTCATCTTTAAAAACCTTTAAAGTCGCTCTAAAATTTCCATATGTAGGAATGTGGTTAAACAATGGGAACATGGTTAACAATGAAGGTGACCAAAGTTGTGCTCATCTCGTGAGGCAAATGCTTGTGCAAATCATCCCAATGAGAGTTGTCCCTTCCTCACTATGGTCGGGTGCCACAAACGTGACTTCCAACCTTTATCTTTTCTCTCCCTTAAATTTAGAATTGAGAGGTAAACTAAAAAATTTGTAGTTGGGATCACACTAAACTTGGGTTTTTTTGAGAATACACAATCCTCTTTACCACAAACTTGAAAATTTTGCATATGGGATTACTCTAAATCGTCTTCTTTGTTAACCATGCTCCTAGATATGAGAAATTTTAGAGGTAAATTGAAGGATTGTGTATATTTTAGTGCTCGAAAAAACCTAGGTTTAGTGTAATCGCAACTCCAATTCTTAGTTTTACCTCTAAATTATAAATTTGAAGGATATAAGATCTACAAAGCCTAGAGAAAACCTTTTTACTATTCCAATCACACAAATCCCGTGTGAATTTAACCAAACGACCTTATGAGCGTATAGGTCGCCTGACCGCACTTGAACCCATGATCCAAGTCACAAAAATTGAGTACTAAACCAACCAAGCTAGCTTATTCGGATGACGGATACACAATCCTCTTTATCACAAACTTTGAAAATTTAAATATGAGAAGTTTTAGAGGTAGTTGCCTATATTTGAGGGTTTTTGCACTAAATTTATGTAGGCTTTGTAGGTTTTTGCGCCTCCAAATTTAGAATTGAGACATAGGTGAAACTAAACTAAATTTGATTTTTCTCAAGTACTTTTCTCATGTTAAACTGATCATTTAATATAAGGAAGTGCCACGGGAGAAAAAGCTAGAATATTGATTAAGCCGGCAGACCGGCCACATTAGGCATCCAAAGGAGAGAAAATAGGGATCGGAAGGGGGGCCCATCGGCAAAGGAGGAATGTCCAACAATGGCTTTAAAGACCCTAAGGTTCAACCCATTAACACTTCCAAAATGCTAAGGTTCCAAAATTCAAAGGTTGTGTCCAATGGTCAAGCTTAGTGAAATTGGATGCTTTGTGAGTGTGCTAAAAAGTCTTCAAGACTCCTACATAGGAGGGGGCGAGTCCTGGAAGTAGGGGATGAGAGAGAAACACACACACACACACACACACTCACACACTCACAGGTTCCCTTTACATAAAGGGAATAGGGGACACATGTCAGCTCCCTAGCCCAATTGCCCACAAAGTGCACTAAAATCCTATTGGATGGCCATAGAGGTGGACCAATGAGAATTAGGCTAGAATAAATTTAGTTTAAATCATTTAAAAACACTTGATAAAAGAACCAATATGAATTAAGCTCTCTAGAAGACTATTGGACAGTCTCCCAAGGGGTCCATTGAGCATTCTGTAGCGAAATGGCTTGCCTACTTCCTATTAGCTAGAAGACAAAGGGGTCCAATGAGAGTTTAGTTGCATTATTTAATTACCTAAAGCTCTCACAAAAGGGGAAAGGGGGACACATGTCACAAGGCTATCACTTATGCTTCTCAATTTTCATTGGCTAAGCTTTGCAGGGTCCAATGGGGTGCTAGCATGAGTATTTGCAAGAGGGGTCGACCAAGAGAGAGAGGAGGCTGATTTTGGCAAGGCATTATCACACACACACACACACACACACACACACACACACACACACACACACACACACACACAGACACACATACACACCATCTCATGTGTGAAGCAAGAAGACTCTCCCTCTCCTTCTCAAGGTTTAATGGAAATCTCATCACCTACTCCAAGCTTGTGAGAAGGGAGGCCTACACCAACAACTCTTGGCTTTGTGATGCAAATTTAACCAAGAGCCAAGCTTCAATGCATGATGATATCCTCTACCATGCTATTACTAAGCTATGCTAAGATTTTATAAGTGATTATGTGAGGGGATATACTTCGTTCTCGTAAGACTACTCCTTCTTCATCTTAATCTACTCTCATACCCCGCTAACTCTCACCATCTTTGAAGGTGTGTGAGGTCTTGGGTTTCAGACCATGAGGGAATCGATGTTGTGTTTTATAAGTGTTTGCTTAGTGCTTGAAGCTTCCATTTTCATTGCACTAGCTAGTTATTGAAGGAACACAAAGAATTGTATTGTAAAATGTATCCATTGATGGGGGAAACCTATAATACAAAGCCTTTTGGAGGGGGGACCGGCTCCATGTAAATTCGGTCCTCAACTATTGTCAATAGCTTAATTTCTCTCTCTTTTGAAGTATTGTTCATGCCTATCTAAGTAGGTGTTATGCTTTTTATTGCTCTCTCCACCTCTAGCACTCTTGTTATGCTCATTAGGAATCTATTCTAATGAAATGCTCACTATGTCTATGCTATTTTCAGCTACACACAAGTTACTAGGCCATTAGATGCTACGTTGGTATCAGAGCACAAGGTTTCTCTTTTCTTGCTCAAGAAGGGATGTCCTCAAGCTAGCTATAAGTGGTTGGTATTATTAATTGCAATTGAGTAAGTAGATTAGGGATTTTTCAGCCTTGTAGTGCGCCTGCCGTCGTGCAAATAACGGGGCATCACCATTGAGAGCTATGGTCTTAATAGTGGAGTCCTACGGGGCTTGCCTACGGCTTAACCAATAAAGAGGAGTAGCAACTAGGGATTGAAGTGCCAAAGTACACCTAAAAATTATTACACCTAAAAATTGTTAGAATGGCTGAGAATAGTAAAGAGAGTGAAGTCAATGTTGATAGCTTTGATTTTGCTAATGACCAGGCCACTAATGATGCCCCTATGCTTGCTAACTACCTTGTTTCTAGGCTTCAATAAGCCATGGGCAATCCATCCCTCCAAAGTGAAGTGCAACGGCAGCTTCATGCTCATGAGATTCTCCAAACTCCCCACCATGAAGAGCGAGTACCTAGGAATCCTCCTTGTGAGACTTCCAAAAGAGGTCTCTCTTCGATTCGGGAGAAGAAGAGGATCCATACGAAGGGCTCAAAAATTTGCTTCTTGATGACGCATCTCCTTCCCAAAGGAGAACTCAAGAGCCCCCACCAAAATAACGAGAAAGAAGTGAGTCTCCTACCACCTCGACGGAATTGGATCCACGAAGACAACGGGCAAAACGCTCTCCATCACGTCCTAAACGGAGAAGACCATCACACACTTTTGCACACCATAATTCAAAGAGGGATGACAGAAAACAAGAGAAGAAAAATTCAAGAAAGAGATCACCCTCTTCTCCATCTTCTTCATCCTCTTCCTCTTATGAAGAAAGTGATGGTGTGGACAAAGAGAACCAAGGCAAGAAAAAGGTGAGAAAGAGGTCACCCTCTTCTCCATCTTCCTCAAATTCTTCATCTTCTAAAGAAAGCGATGGTGCAACTTTTGAATCATAAAAAAAGAAGAGGCCATAGGAAATCCTATGCCGCATGGAAGAGGTCATCCAAGCTCAAGAAGTTCAATGAGGGAGGAAGAAAGCATCTCTTTCCGTACCTACGATGGCACCTTTGGTGCTACGGACAAGTTCTTGGCCTTCATCCAACAATTTGATGCGGCGTTTGGAGATGAGGTCTTCACGGACTCCTCTAAGCTACACCATGTAGCTATGCATTTTCAAAAGTCCACCAGGCAATGGTGGTCTAGCCTATGGGCCAATGGTGAAGCTCCACGAACATGGAAAGCTTTAAGAGCTTCCATCATGAAGCACTTTTTGGACACTGATACCAAAGACAAAGTACTCACCGAATGGCGAATCTTGAAGCTCTCTCCCTACGAATCCATTCATAAATATGTAGACAAGTTTTGGGATTTACATCTCAAAGACACAGTCTTCAAAAAGATGGATTTTGGAGAGAAAAAATAATAATTTTGTGGGGGCTGAACTGAAGAAATGGTGGAGTATGTCAACTCCCAAAGGCCACACACTATATCTGCGGTCATACACCATACTATGGGTGGCTTCTCAAATCAATTTCCAAATAGGGACTAAGAGAAAGCTTAAGCCCATGGAAAACAAGGGTTCCAATGAGCCTAAGGGGAAGGACAATGTCCAAAAGTCTCCTACGGGAAATTCCAATAACAACAAAGCTAAGGAGAAGGGAGTTTAAAAAGGCAAAAAGAAAATCTCTCCTGAAGAGCTTGAGCGTGATCGCAAGGATAGCCATTGTTTGAATTGTGGTGAGCAAGGGCATGCGTACCACGCTTGCCCCCAAAATAACACCCGCCATGAGCCTCCGAGAGCTACCTTGGACGAAATCCAAGAAGAGGAATCTCACCACAAAGGATCTCCTCTATGCCATGCTTGGGGAAAGGTAAGAGAACATGATGCTTTTATTCTCTTTGACCTTGGTTCTACTCACAATTTTATATCCACAGAGTTGGCCACCAAGCTAGGCATCCAAGTCTATGAGATGGGAGATGTCCTACCCATAGATGGTGCTTTCAAGGGGCAAGAAGCTTCAGTCACTCCCTTAATTGGGAAATTGAGGCTCCATGTCGAAATCTATGTGGACAAAGAGGACTTCTTTATCTCTCCTCTCAAGCACGAGGGTGTAATCCTAGGGGCAAGATGGTTTGATTGCATGGCTGCCAATGTTAAATTCCCTAAAAGAATAATCTACTTTAGGTTCAGGGAAAAAGATATGTACATAGATGCTAAGGAGTTGGATAACACCATACCCATTGTACATACGCAAGATTTCAATAAGTCAATAAAGAGTTCTATTTCCGTGTACATGATTTTTGTTAAAGATTCTCAAAATGAACCTAATGCTTTAGCAAAAGAAAACATAAATAATCACAAGGAGCTAGAGTTATTGAATTTTCTCAAGGGATTTCAAGATGTTTTTAATGATGACATCCCTTATGAAGTACCTCCTAAACGAGGAAGTGATGACCATGCAATTGAACTTCTTCCAGGAAGATCACTGCCTAATAAACCTCCTTATGGATTTTCTCAAGCTCAACAAGAGGAGATTCTATGGCAAGTGCATGAGTTAGTTGAGAAGGGCATGGTTAGGCTTAGCTCATCTCCATTTTTCTCACCCGTATTATTAATGCAAAAGAAAGACGGCACATATCGTATGTGTGTCGACTATATAGCACTAAATAGGATCACTATCAAAAATAGGTTTTCCATTCCACAGATAGAAGACCTATTTGATAAACTACAAGCGTCGACCTACTTCAGTAGGATTGACCTAAAAAGTGGCTACCATTAAATAAGGATAGTTGATCAAGACATTGTAAAGATCACATTTTGCACTACGTTTGGTCTTTACGAATACATTGTCATGCCTTTTGGCTTGACCAACGCACCACCCACATTTAACTGCTTGATGGAGAAGCTATTTAGGCCTCACTGATCCTTTACTGGAGTGTTGTTTGATGATATCATCATCTACTCTAATTCACTAGACAAACACAAGCAACATGTCTAGGTAATATTTCAAGTTTTAAGAGAGAATAAACTTTATGTTAATCGAAAGAACAGTGAGTTCTTCTTACAAGAGATTCAATATTTAGGTCACATTATCTCTCAAGATGGCATCCAAATGGATCCATCAAAGCTAGAGGTAATAAAAGGATGGTCTAATGAGCATTCAACAGCCAAATGGCTTGCCTACTTCCTATTGGCTAGAAGACAAAGGGGTCCAATGAGAGTTTAGTTGCATTATTTAATTACCTAAAGCTCTCACAAAGGCTATCACATGTCACAAGGCTATCACTTATGCTTCTCAATTTT